>NC_083329.1:3482700-3487700 GCF_963455315.2 Globicephala melas | reverse complement strand
TTCTGGCAGACTCTTCCATAAACATAAGATCCCTCTCCTGCTCGGTCTCTTATGAATGGCTGAGGGGAGAAGGCAAGGCGTCGAGCCGACCCCTGGGCTCACGAGACAGGCCTGGCGTGGCCACGGCTCTGCAGCAGATGGGACTGCGTCTCACAGCCCACCCAGACCTGGATCTTCACACTACTTCCTGGAAAAAACTATGTCCATACCCTGCTTGAAAGATGGGACAAACGAGACCCTAAGCCACTTGCCCAAGGACGGCGAGAGGTGGAGTGGGTGACCCCTTGACCCCAAGCACAGAGCTCTTTCCACAAAACCACGTGGACACACTCTAATCAGACAGGCTACAGCCCAGAGCCACACTCCAGCCCCCCTGGGCCTGCAAGTCACGTGAGGTAGAGGCGTCAGGTGCCCGCGCGCGCGGGAGAAGCGTGAGCTCAAAGTCAACTCTTACAAGTAAACTAAAAGCAATATTTTATTTACATTGTATGTGTTTTATAAGTGTATCATTTATACGTATGTCATATTTTGTATTATATATGTATGTGTTTGTGTGTGTCTGAGTGTGAAGAGAGAGGAGGGAGGGAGAGAAGTGAGTGTGAATATAGAACGTGTGTGTGTAGTAGTTGTAGCCATAGTAGTAGGGAGTAGTAGTAGGCAGTGGTAGTTGTAGATAGTGGTAGTAGGTGGTAATAGTAGGTAATAGGTAGTAGCAGTAGTAGGTAGTAATAGTAATAGGTAGTGGTGATAGTAGTGGTAGTAGTGGGTGGTGGTGCTGGTAGTAGTAGTGATAGGTAGTGGTAGTAGTAGGTGGTCGTAGCAGGAGGAGGTGGTCCCCATCCACAACAGCTTAGGCACACTTATCAACTCGTCAGACCACATGCTCATTGCCCACCTGCTGGCGCATATGTTCAGGTGAGTGAACCAGTCTGGCCAGAGCAGAGAGGGAAAGAAGATGATGGGGCGATGAGACCAGGAAAAGGAACTGCAAATGCAGGAGAGCAGACAAACCGTAACTCGCCTTTCCTGTGTCTGCTGCGGATCCCATTCAAGAACCCCCTTTCCCACCCTTTCTGCGCCCCTGAGCTCTTCTAATAGGTGGTGCTGCCCCCGCATGCCTCAGCTCTGCATTGCACATCGTGTTTCCAGGAGTAAACATACTCGTGAGCATCTTCACGTGTGGGGTTCTCTGTCCATGGAGTGTGCCCCAGAGAATAGTCACTCCCCAGCCTGGCAATGGAGGTGCGTACCCCAGGCCAGGCTACAGAGTCTGGTTGTGAATCTTAATGCCAGGCCTTGCTCCCGAGGAACTTCACCATGCCCATCCTCACATATCCCATCTGTAAAATGGGTAAGTAACAGCATCTCCCTCAAAGGGACATTACACGATCACAGGAAGTGCTCAGCTCACTGTCTGGTGCACGGTAAGTGCCCAGCGAATGAGATGCAGTGGGAAACCTTTGGTAGCAGCAGCTGTGCCAGCAACAACTGTGTGATTTCTCATCGCTCATCCTCAGTTTCCCTATCTGTACAATGGGGACTACAGCCTCGACTCTGCCTGAGTTTCATGTGGATTAGGGTCATGCACATAAGGGGCCCGACATACAGTAGATGCTCAACTTATTTTGTCTGTGAGGAACAGGCCTATATATTTATATCCCCAGAGAGCTTTGCCTGATGTAATAGCCACTCTACAAACACTCGACTCATTGAGAAGATAATTCCTTGCGATAATTACATGTATTCATACCGATACAAACTAACTCCACTCACCCATTTAAAGAGAAATAAAAACAAAAGATGAAGCTTCCCTGATGGCAAAGGAGCGCCCAGTCAACAAGCATCACTTTGCAGAGCCCCGTGGGGCCAGGCCTGCGGTGCTCAGTGGCACGTCTGTGTACACGCTTCCGTCAGAAGAACTATTCCATCTGCCTCGCCTCATTTTTAAAAGTTTGCAGGTTTTCAGGCTCCAAAAGTATCATTATATTTGGAATGGAATTTTTCCTCCTCCACCAGCGATGTAATAAAATCTTCAAGTCTGAGAAAAAGTCAGGAAAGTTCAAATGTCAACCAGGTTAACATTAAAATTGTTAGAAAACAGGAACCACAATTTGGGGATTGAAAAAGAGGTAGAATTCATGTTGTAAGTGCAAGTGATCTGGAAATAGATGTTTATCTTGGCCATTTTCAGGGAAGTGACATCATATTGCACATCTACTGGGATATTAGTTCTGCGCTTTTCAATCCAGATTTTGGCACTAAAGTTGGCAAAATGAGACCATTTTGTTAAACTGGCGTCCACCTCCCCAGCCCGTTACAACACACCTATGACACGGCTCGAGAACAATGGGTGAAAAACGGGCTATAAACCAGGAATGGCCTGCTTCATGTAAAGTGGATTTTATAGTGCCGGTGTACCTGCATTTGTCGATACTGTGAAGCAGCTAGATCGTGGTGCTGTAAAGCATAACATTTGTTTAAAAAGAGAGGAGGAGAAAGAGAAAGACATATCCACCTATGAATTTAAAACACGCGATCACAAGGCATTCTCAAGCCAACTGGGCACTTTATTAAAAGATTTGCCATTTTATCCTCTGACGTTTTCTACATTTATTTCAGAAGCTTCCTAAGATATGTGAAACAGAAAGGCAATTTGGGGGAGAAAAAAGAAAAAAGGGCTTTGTGGAACTGTAAAAGCAGTTTCCATGCCCCTCTCAGGAAAAGCCAGATACTTAAGTGCCTGGAACCCGTGAACGTGGATGAACTGTCACGGGGTGGTGGGCTTGGCGGTGGGCGGGAGGGCTGCCCATCTCGGGTAGGAATGGGAAAAACTCCGAATAGGAAATCCTGCAGGAGTTTTTATTGCCGATTTCCTTTCGGGAAGATGGCATTGTTTCTGCCTACAATGACTAGGGAAGGGTGTAAGTTGGATGGGTTGACAGCATCCTTCAAAGCACCCGCTGGCTGCAGGAGTCGGTGGCGGCTGAGCAGGTCTGAGCTATTTATAAGTAAGATCGTGCCAGTGCCCAAGTTTCCCTTCCCTAGAAAGGGTTTTTGGCATCGTGTTTTGATTAAGAAAACACAATGCAAGGGTATCTCCCTGCCTGCAGCGCTCTGTGTTTAAAAGTCAAATTCTTGCCCCTCCTACCGGCAGCAGCTCCAAAAGCACTGCTCTGAGCGGTCAGGCCAGCGGACACCCCACCTGCTCCACAGGCCAGGAAAGGGCAGCTTTGAACATTTCCTCTCCTTCTCCTTGACACATTCTTTACCAAAAACCATTCCCCAGTGTCAGTGGACTCGGACACAATAGAATTCCGTCCGCCGGGTTAAAGGAGGGCCCACATTTAGAGCGACAATAAAACAAATGTTTAAAAAACCCATTATTGGTTTCATTTCAATGCTGCTCTCTGTTCCTCCTCGGCGCCAAATGCCGTCCGCATGCTCAGGGCAGATGTTGTCACAGCTGCAGAGCTGACAGTCTGCAGAGTGGGCCCCACCGCTAGGGATCCCAGGGGAGTGACCCGGCACGATAGGAGGCCAGGACAACGGCGGCAGAGGGGCACTCTCTCTCCAACACAAAGCTGAGTGCAGCACGACCCTGCCGCCGGCCTTGCCGTGGCTCCCTACTGCTGCTCTCCGGAAAACTCGCTCAGCGGAGCTCTGCTTCATTCTCAAAGCCTGCCTGTCTCCACTCTCCTCCTTCCGCCAAAGATAGATGCTCCAGCCAGGCCTGCCAAGCAACTTAGAGAGGCATACAGCAAAGCAAATGGTTCCCAGCTCACTCTTTGAAATGCTGCCCCCAACTTGTTGGCCTGGCAAACTCCTCTTCATTCTTCAAAACCCTACGCAGCTTCTCCTCCTCTGTGAAGCCTTCCTTGACCCAACCATAGTCAAAGTTAATCCTTCTGCACAACATCTGCATTTAGATATCCCTCTTATGTGTTCTAGTTATTGCAGTGTCACATCAGGGTCCAGATCCATGTCCACGTGTCTGCCCTTGGGGATCCCCCAGTCCACTGGTGAGGCAAAGCCTGGGTTTTATTAAACCTTTTATCCTCCACACCTGGCATGGTGTCTGGCACAGATAGATGTGGAAAGAAGAGAAGGAGCGAAGGAAGGCAGGGACCAAAGGAAGTTGGGGGTGAAGGGTAAGGAATTACACCCAGCTGTGTCACCTCCAGTGTGAAAACGCACCCAGGAAGCTAGCTTTGGAGCTACTGAGTGATCTCCACGGTGGGCTTCTCTACTTGTCTCCTCCTGAAAGTCTGTAGAGTGTGAGAAGGCTGAGGTTAACTTTGTGCTGAAGAAACCAGAGTCCTCACAGCCAGAGAGCAAGTGCCTTCCACTTCCCGTGACACACGTTTGCCCTGCATCTACTGGGTGTCAGGAACTCAAAAAGTAATGTCTCAGTCAGAAAAGAATGTGAAAAAGACAGGAGACGGAGCCTCTAGGCAAGCTCCACTGTCCTTCTCTCGTGTGTTCAACTGCAGGTCTCTTGTTGATGTGCTAAATGTGACATGACACTGCATGCCACATACCCACAAAATGGCTGCATTGTACCATGTCACCATTCCTGTACTTTGTCCTCAGCATATCACGCCTCAATCTAATCATACAACCCAAGATTTGCAGTGGACTACTGAAACAGGAAATGCAGTCTATAAACAACCCAAACATGGGGACATAGAAAATTAGAAAACTTGTTTTTTTTATTTAAAAACAAAAAGGTACAGTTATGTATACAGCTACCTAAGACTAGAGCATCATATTTGGCCAATGTCACTCCTCCATAAAAATGCTACCAAAATTCTAATGCAATAGTGATTTTCTGCATGGCCCTTCTGTCTGCAGGTGTGTGGTCATCAATATTTTTAAAACTCTTCCTAATCTAGAATTAACTTTTACGGAGGATTCACAGTGCCATGGAAATATTCCTGTACCGAGAGGCAAAAGCCTCCGTATAATCTCGTCAACGAGTGTCTGACCTCTTGCAAGTTATT